>NC_079171.1:16522415-16571978 GCF_947568905.1 Ostrea edulis | reverse complement strand
AAAACAAAAAAAATCATGATTACAAGATTGATCAGTTCATTATCTTCTAAGTCAATCTCTTTCATCAGGAGGATCAACATTTCAAAAATCAACTGCCTCCCAAGTAACACTGAAAATCCCAGTATGCAGTGTGTTGCTGGCCTTTAATGATAGTTGATTAGTTACAATATTGGTGTACACAGATTGACTAATATTAACAGTTGTCCAAATGTCCATGACGAAACCACAACTTTCTATTGATTTTAAAAGCACAAAATAATGTTCTTTATTGAATTAGTCAGAAACAAAACAAAAATATCAATGATATTCATGTTGGTTACAATTTCTACTTAGGATGTCACCTAATCCATCTCCAGGATATGTAGTCTTTAACAGATCATACTTGAAATATTTCCTTTAATTTAATAATGTACTAGTAGATGATCTCTAGAAAAGATTCATAACGAGGCGAACTTTTATCTAAGGATTCAAAATTTAATTACCATAATAATCCAATTCTTACTAAAGCTAAATAAATCAAAAATTTTCAGAACAGTCTCTCAGATATATCCATTAAAAATATGAGTGTAAACAAATACGTGGCTTTGTAAAATCATAAGAAGTCCGATTTCAAAACATTGCTGGGTTGCATCATTCTTGAACAATTAATTTTATTTTTTCCTATTTTCTATCTAATCATATTTGGCCTACTCAAAATCACATTCAGATAAATAAATCTTAAAACTCACTTGCCAGGCAGACTGTGGATATCAATGTTTGATGACAACTCCTGTACTGTTTTGAATTTGACATGTGCAAGAAGGCGATTCTGTGCAGACTGATTTTTAGAACAGAGATAGCAATAGCAATTTTGCTGCAGACTAGTGATTTTTCAGCATTTTTCAAAAGGCTTTCGAATTGGGGAAAAATTGTCAACATTTTAATCAAATCGGGAAAACCTAGACATTATTGTAAACATGCTAAAATATCATATCAAACAAGAAATTGGAAACAAATTGATGTCATTCCTCTTTTATTTTACATAATTAACTTTTTTATTTAAGCTCTTAAAATTTTCGACTATTCTGTCTATATCACCTAGAATTGATGCCGTCTTTGTCATGTCGTACAATAACATAAATTATTCACATTGAACTTATTTAATAACAAATACGTTTTTCGCCAGTATTTATTATTCGGAAAAGTGCAAGTTAAATTTGGGGGAAATTGGTAATTTTTGGGAGGGGAAAGGGCTGATATTCAAACCGAAAATGTGTCTTGAAAAATCACTGGACTGGTAGCAGTGGGTTTTTTTTCTTTTAGAGTAATTCGTGTACAAAACTGATAAGAATGTACTCATGTATATAAAGCTGACATCAGTGTTTGTTTAACTTCAGAATCAGTATTCAGACCCGAAAGATGTGTATAACAAATATCATCATAGTCAGCCAACGTATTAATAGTTTCCCATGCTATCAGGGTTACCTATCACAAACTTTCCATCTTTTGTCTTTCAAAAAATGAAATAAAATGTGAAACACATGCCCCTGTATGCCAGCCAAATCAATTAAGGTACCCAAAGAAAGGTCTTCACAAGAAATACACATGTGAAATATAAAAGCCCTTATCAACTGGTATGGCCTAGGATAAAAAAATTTAAAAAGTGGGTCAAAATCCCAAGGTCATAAATTTTGGTACCAGAAAGGAACATCTTGTCAAAAGAAATTGTTAATAACACATGTAAAATATGATATTTGAAGACAGACACAAAAAAGATCAAATGCTCCACAAATGTCACCTAATCTCCGATTAATGGGACATGAATATATCAGTTCCCTTAAATTCCGATGTGATCTTGTCCGTTTGTAAAATGCTAGTGTAATTGATTTGGGATAAACTATTCATATTGAAGCGATCTTCCTTCTGATGTGGAGCATGCAGCTTCTCTCTGCTGCTTGCTTTCCACCCCAATTGGACACCTATTTATTCAGAGAGCCCCCGATTTACAACTGATAAGCAGGTCTTTTGTTTAAATACATTTTATACATATGAATGAGGTAAAAAAAAAAAAATATATATATAGTATGTGCGTTTCCAGTAACATTCCCCCCCCCCCCCCCCCCCCCCCCCCCCCCCAAGTAGGAACATGTCCACATGGGGTTGGTGACAATCTTTTTTCTTTATTTAACATTTTATAAGTAAATCATTCGATACACTGCCTAATTTCCGTCATATCAAATACATACACAAACAACATGTTTGAATCAGTGATCATTGCTTATTTAATTAGCATCACAATACACGATACGAAGGTAATGACATACAATTCGCTCCTCCCCAGATCATATTAATATCCCCAGCATTCTGCTGAAAGTGAGGGACCTAAATCAAACCTGTATATAAAGCTGACATCAGTGTTTGTTTAACTTCAGAATCAATTTCAGACCCGAAAGATGAATAACAAAATATCATCATAGTCAGCTTCTGCTATAACAGATTATAACAAGTATCACCATAGTCAGCTTCTGCTAACAGATTAAATTTTCATGCAATCAGAGTTGCCTGTCACCAACTTGTATTTGCACTTAAAAAACTTGCTAGCATGTGCTACATGGCAACCCAACAAAGAAAAAACAATCCAGCATGAATTTGTCTGTGAAATGCTAGTGCAATTGATTTGTGATAAAAGAAAGCAAATGACTCGGGTTACCACAGGTTAGGATTAGAATCCACATTTCACATACCCTGTACTAAATTTCAGCATCAGAAAAATCCGGACTGAAATAAAAGTGCTTTCACAAACCATCCTATTACCATTGTTATCCCCCATCCCCACTCGACAGATACTTGCATACAGACTTTCGCCAACTCAGAGCCATTATTTATTATCGTTAATTTCAAAAATGACTAGCAGATGAGGTTGTGATGTGTGATTGGAGGCAGAATTATATCATTCTAATATACGCTCCGTAAAACCTTCATAATGACAGCGCCGCTACACGTGGTTTGTGCCGCCATATTTGTTTACTGTGGCCCCCACGTGGTTATATACAGTTGCGCAGTTTAAAACTGCTAATCTTTAGAATATTCAAACAATTTTACGTTTAAGAATTGACTTTAAAAGAATCAATGTAACCACCATCACCGCTAACACTTGTTTCCATCAAATTCGAAAGTTACAATCTTTAACACCAAAATGTAGGTCACCCCCCTTTCGCTTCGAAATCAATATTTCAAGGTTCTCCGTCAACCTTTTGTATACAAAACATCCTTAAAGCTAAAATAAACCATCCGTATTCATTTCGTTGATATCTATGGCATGTCAATGCTATAATACAATAGATATCCTTCATCAAATGTGCAACACTTACAGGCATTTCTGCTTCTATAGGCTGTCTCTAGTAAAAAGGCCGGAACAGGGTTTACACATGTTTTATAAAGGAGTACTTGCACAACTTCCGGTAACATTTCTTTAGCTAGTTCGCCTTCCTTTAAGAACTAGTTTATTTAAGGCACGGATCATTAAAGGCGTCAGAGTTGCACTTGCCATGCCTTGTAGACACAGATCTATAAGTTGTTAGTGGGGACACGTAGTGGAGACATGTTTCTACTGAATTTTCTCTCCAAAAACTTACATTTTATTTTACAATTTGAAAGAGATTAAAACTTCCGAGCAAAAAAATAAATAAATAAAAATATGTTAGTAGATTCTATATAGGTCCCTGATAATAATAATAAAAAAAAGTTCACATGTTATTTTAATATGTTTACGGCTAGACTGTTGAAACGAGCGAAGATCCATAGCATCTTGCAACACGACTTTAGGCATTTTAAAATCCGATTTAAGGAGGTACGATCTACATCGTCATAATGGCTGACTTCCTTTTAAGAAAATATAAACATCAGCAATATTAGTCTATTCATTAAAATTATAATTGCCTAGGTGAGTAGCTCAGTAAGTTAGAACGTCGATGTCTGAGATGTAGGTCGCAGGTTCGAATCCATCAGGGGTTTCAATTTTTTTTTCCCCCGATTGTTTTCTATTAAAACTGCATTTTCTGACTAAATAAAGTAAAAATTGGAAAGTTTTCAATTCAAAATATTGTTGTATACATCCTCCACTTTTCATCCATATGAAATTTCTCTGGTGTAGCATACATCTTAACGCAGGAAATAGAATATAATTCTTTATTTAATTCCAAATTAGGGCCTCATGGGGCATATGGCATACAACACTTATGATTTCACAGAATTCTTGTTCAAATTCTATAACATAAAATATGGTATGAATTTTTGCTTGTTATGAATTCTATAAGTTTATAACATTGAGAGTTTAAGTGATGAATATGGCTTAAGTTTAATATGTTGTGATGGACAAAGCTGTGCGGAATTGTGCTCAAATATGATATATAAGGTACATAATATATACAAAAGTACTGACAAATATATTTATATGTCTTAATTAAGTAAATTTATGTACAGAGAAATAGAACAAGAAGCAACAAGAGTCGGCGCTAGAGGACATTATTAAGCAATATACCATCGCCACATAATCTATACATTTTAAACAAGAGGTTCATGGGCCACATCGCTCACCTGAGTCACCTTTGCTCATATTTAAAGATTTTTCCTATATATTCACATGTAAAACCTTGATCCCTATTGTGGCCCCAATTAACTCCCCGGAGGGGGGGGATTTTTACAAAATTGAATCTGCACTATGTCAGGAAACTTTCATGTAAATTTCAGCTCTCCTGGCCCAGTGGTTCTTCAGAAGAAGATTTTTAAATGACCCCGCCCTATATTTGCATTTTTGTGATTATCTCCCATTATAAGGGGACATGACCCTTCATTTGAACACACTTGAAAGCCCGTCACTCAAGGATGCTTTTGGGCAAGTTTCTTTATAATTGGTCGAGTGGTTCTGGAGGAGAAGTCGAAAATGTAAAAAGTTTACAGACGGACAGACGACGGACAACAGGTGATCAGAAAAGCTCATATGAGCTTTCAGCTCTGGCCCCAGGATCATGAAACATCTTAAGCTTAAGTCAAAATCTGAATATTGTGCTGAAATGATTGAGAAGTCAATCATTCCAAAATAAAATTGCTATTTAATATTGTTTCATTGAAGTTCTAGTGTCTGCAAATTAAGAGTTTCAGTTCAAAAGTAATGAATATTTTACAGGTGATTGAAATTTTGACTTCAGTCTGAGTTTGTTACATGATCCTGGGGCCAGGTGAGCTAAAAAGTGTTGAGTAATGCAGTAAGTAAAATATGGGTTTAGAGTGCATGGACCAACAACAGAAAGCAACGCCGGAGAGATGGTGCTGTAGGACGCAACATCCAAAGTGAATTAAATAGTTCAAAAATGGCTGAGAATTTTTGACTCTGAAAATGAAGGAAATGTTCTGATTCCGATAGAATATTCGTAGAATTAGAAAACACATACGGTAGCTCTTGAAAGAAGGATTTATATTCTACACACGTTTGAAAGAAATCCAGTGTAATTTTGGCAGTGAATATACGTTATTGATTTAGATACTTATGTTCAAAATGTAAAATATTTGTTATTGTAGTACTCAAAACTATGTTTCAAAAATATATTATTATTTGATAGATATATAATAACTATGCGAGGGCATTTACGAGTTTACATTGTAGTCTGATTTTAAATTGATATAATTCTTGAGCAACATGGAAAGGCATTTGACTTTATCCGAATATATGGAGATAAATATCTTGTAGAATTATGTGGTTGAAAGTATGACAAAGCTCAGAGAGAGAGAGAGATACTTGTCATTTATCCCGATTCATATAACAGTGATTACAAAAACTTGAAACCTAAATAAAAACACAAACAAAATTTGGTAGCAAAATTGAATTTCGGAAAACTCCAAAGGCGAACTTACTACTGAATTGAGTCTGCATATGCGTTAGCCCTTTCAAGTCAAAGTATCTGCTATGATAATCAAAAGGCAGATTTCTGACTGCCACAAAATTGCCATGCAATAACTTACCATGGCCACCTCTCCATCATCTCTGAATACATGTGTATATAATATCTCATTGCATGTCTCTCTCAAGTCGTATCAGACAACCCATCTTATTTTCAATGGCAAAAAGGTTTCCCAAATCGTACTCTCAGGACATAGGATGGCAAATGGATATTACCTAAGCACCTCATGTTTAAAATGACTATGCACCATCTGACGAGAAGTACGGTACTAAGTTAAATACACTATCAAATATGTTATGCCACTGTAGATTGATTGATTGTATCTTGCTTAACGTCCCTCTCAAGAATTTTTCACTCATATGGAGACGTCACCAAGACCGGTGAAGGGCTTCTATTGGCGCTTACGGCCATTGAGCAGTGAGGGTTCTTTAGCGTGCCACACCTACTGCGACACGGGACATCCGTTTTTAAGGTCATCTCCGAGGACTCATGACATTCACACCTGATGCCGAGCGTTTGGCGTACGGAAGCCGATAGGTGCCAGGGTATATAATTAATATTTATTTAACTGGCGACCGCCACTTAATTTATGTGGCTGCCGCCACTTAATTTAACTGGCGGCCGCCACTTATTATCTGGCGGCCGCCACTTATTAACTGGCGGCCGCCATATAAATTAACTGGCGGCCGCCACTTAATTTATCTGGCGGCCGCCACTTAATTTATGTGGCGGCCGCCACTTAATTTAACTGGCGGCCGCCACTTATTATCTGGCGGCCGCCACTTATTATCTGGCGGCCGCCATATAAATTAACTGGCGGCCGCCAGATAAATTAACTGGCGGCCACCACTTAATTTATATGGCGGCCGCCATTCAATTTAAATCATTTATATGGTTGTCACCAGTTATTCAATTCCTCTCTCTTCTCTATCTCTCTCTCAAAATGAAAGGGGTGCAATCCATGCCCTATGCTTAGTAATATGTATATATATATATATATATATATATATATATATATATATATATATATATATATATACAATTAAGAGCATTAATTTATTGTTTTTCGATTGTACTGTTGAATACGTAGAACCACGGGGCTGACTCTCCATTTTTTTGACAACGTTCAATTTCTATTATTTTCACATGCAAACTAAGTTATTTTCACATGTGAAATAAGATTAATTGGCGGATTGGCCCCCACCCCACTCTTTGGGTGGTAGTAATGAATGGTAAAAATGTAATAATGAATGAACTGATCAATTGAAGGATGAACGGAGTCCCCTCCCTCCGATTTAGGAGTACGAGGTTTGGACAAAAGAGACATTTTAGGTTCCTTTTCTGCTTGTCAACAATTGTAGAAGACAATTTCTCCTCCGACTTTCCCTATGCACTTTGAAAAACGATGCTGCGTGTTTGCGTACTATTCTACATCTTTCCAAAATAATCACTCAGCGATACGAATTACATTGTTTTTGCAATTGGCAGCCGCCATATATAAATTAAGTGGCGGCCGCCAGATAAAATAACTGGCGGCCGCCAGATAATAAGTGGTGGCCGCCAGTTAAATAAATATTAATTCTATACCCTGGCACCTATCGGCTTCCGTATGTTTGTATTTTTCATTTTGAAACAATACATGTTCTTTAATTACAAATTTCATGAGTTTGCCCCAAAACTTGAAAAGGTCCCCTTGCATTAAGGTCAAGCAATCTTTTTCACAATTCAAGGGTTATATACTTTCAAAAAATAATTGTTTTCAAAGGTCCATATTATTTATAAATGATCTGAAGAACTTTTCCATTTTTCGGCGATTTTTAAAGAAAAAAATCATGTTTTAGCCCCAGAAGTCGTAAACGTCCCCAATTATTTATGTCAAACATCTTGTCAATCATAAGTTACCATAAGTTTACATAATACCTTTTTGTAAATGTCAATGACATCGGATGTGAAGAGTTTTTTCCAGTTTTCGGCTATTATTTTTTACAAATTTTTGGTTTTTGCCCCAAAATCTGAAAGGTCTCATTGTTAACAATCTGATTTATAGTTAAAGGGTTACAGACGTTCAGAAAATAATTGTTTTCAAATGTTCATGTCATCTATATATATAGGATATGAAGGATTTTTCTATTCTTCGTCGATTTGTAAAGAAAAAATCATGTTTTAGCCCCAAAACTCGTAAATTTCCTCGCATATTTATGTCAAACAACTTTATATATAAACAAAGGGTTATATTCGTTCAAAAAAATACTTGTTTGCAAATGTCGATGACATCTATATCGGATCTGAAGAGTTTTTCCAGTTTTTGGCTATCATGTTTACAAATTTCATGTTTTTTGCCCCAAAACTCGTAAACACCCCCACGTAGAAATGTCAAACAACCTGATTTATAATCTAGGGACCATGTAATTTAAAAAAATACTTGTTTGCAAAAATCCCTAGGGGGGGGGGGGGGGGGTCCCCATTATCTTTACTAGCCCATGGTCTATATGGAAATCGTCAGTAATCTCAAGCACGGGCACTTGACGTATGGATAATATTTAGCATGTGCATTTCTTGTGAGAAGACCTTGAAATTGACCTCTGACCTACTTTGACACTTAATTAAGGTATTCAATGGATAATGAACAACTTTAAAATGTTTTTTAAATAATGAAAGTGAAGTAGATGAAATTCACGATTGGTAAATGATTATAACTAGAAACTTACCTTTTTGCTAAAACTCGAGACATTTTTTAAGTTATCTGCCCATAGTAAAATAAGAAAAATCTAATTGTCTAAAAATGTGTGCAGTAAGTGATTAATCTTAAAAGATTAAAAGAGAAAATTTACATAACTTCTTACCATGAGAATTGTATGAAACTATAATTTCTGTTGAAAATATTTTAATAAAACATATTAAAACAGGTAGTGACAGTTCCATCGCCAAACGCTCGGCATCAGGTGTGAATGTCACGGTTCCTCGGAGATGACCTTAAAAACGGATATCCCGTGTTACAGTAAGTGTGGCACGCTAAATGACCGTAAGCGCCTAGCATTGGCCTAAATTTTGCAGCCCTTCACCGGTCTTGGTGACGTCTCCATATGAGAAAAAAAAATTCTCGAGCGTTAAGCAAGATACAATCAATCCCACAGACTACAATGTAAACTTCTAGAGGAGATACATCAAGCAGCGAACAAAATTTTGAAAATTCCTACTGTGGGTTATTTTTATGCCCCCGAGATCGAAGATCAGGGGGCATATTGTTTTTGTCCTGTCTGTCATTCTGTCAGAAACTTTAACTTTGCTAATAACTTTTGAACAATAAGTAATAGAGCTTTGATATTTCACATGAGTATTCCTTGTGACAAGACCTTTCCGTGGGTACCAGCATTTTTTACCCTGTGACGTGACCTTGGAGTTTGACCTACTTTTTAAAAACTTTAACCTTGCTAATAACTTTTGAACAGTAAGTGAGAGCTTTGATATTTTACATGAGTATTCCTTGTGACAAGACCTTTCCGTGGGTACCAACATTTTTGACCCTTTGACCTTGGAATTTGACCTACTTTTTGAAAACTTTAACCTTGCTAATAACTTTTGAACAGTAAGAGATAGAGCTTTGATATTTTACATGATTATTCCTTGTTACAAGACCTTTCCGTTGGTATTGAACCTTTTGACCTACTTTTAATTTTTTTTTTTTTACATTGGTCATAACTTCTAAATGGTAAATATTAGAGCTTTCATATTGTACATGAGCATTTCTTTTGACAAGATCTATCTACTGGTACCAAGATATTTGCCCTTGTGACCTTGGCCATCTTCGGAATTGGCCATTATCGGGGGCATTTATGTTTCACAAACACATCTTGTTATTTGATCAAATGAACCCTTCAAAATGATACCATGATTACAAAAATCCCATCATCTACTTTACTAGATATGAAATATGGTCGTTATACATTGAATACCTTACAGTCTGACTAAAGCCAGCCCCGAAGTGAATTAGTAGGGGCTGGCTTTAGTCAGACTGAATACATGTATATCCTTGTCCATACTGATGATACACTCTACATAAATGAATATCCTACAATAACAGCATATGACTATTTTGGACCCACCCTAATCAGAACTTGGGGTTATGAAATTCACAATTTTGATACATCATTTTCTGCTTTTCCCCCGCCCTGGAGTCAGGACCTTTACTTCATGGGCTCTGTGCTCTACATTTCTCACATTTTTAAAGCACGATGACGGACACAGATCTGTCATATGAGTGACCTAGAATATCCAAGTCCCACAACTCCTTAAGAACAAAACCGACTCTGCCGTATCTTAGTATTTAATAAAGTGCACCGCCACGGCACATGATACGCCCGTCACATATTGTTAACAGTATAGATTGTACCCATTAAAACATTTTTTTTATATCACCTTAATTAAATGTCACAGTGACCTAAAAGTAGGATGCGACACACCTTCTACCTAAGATGCATTAGTTGACCAATTTTGGTGATTCTAGGTCTAATAGTTTTCAAGTTATGAGCCGGACAAGTTTTTGCCATATATGGCCATATCTTCTTAATGAAAAGTCACAGTGACCTGGTTTTAATGTGCGACACACCTTCTACCCAAGATGTATCTACAGACAAAGTTTGATGATTCTAGGCCTTGTAGTATTTAAGTTACAGGTCGGACACGAAAAAGCTAACAGACGGACGGACAGACGGATATCTTCTTAATGAAAAGTCAGTGACCTGGTTTTAATGTGCGACACACCTTCTACCCAAGATGTATCTACAGACAAAGTTTGATGATTCTAGGCCTTGTAGTTTTTAAGTTACGGGTCGGACACGAAAAAGCTAACAGACGGACGGACAGACAGATATCTTCTTAATGAAAAGTCACAGTGACCTGGTTTTAATGTGCGACACACCTTCTACCCAAGATGTATCTACAGACAAAGTTTGATGATTTTAGGCCTTGTAGTATTTAAGTTACGGGTCGGACACGAAAAAGCTAACAGACGGACGGACATGAACGCCATACCATAATACGTCCCGTCTTAAGACGGGCGTATAAAAAGTAAGAAAATCTTCTCTAAGAAACCAAGTGATTGTGTGTCATAGGGATTGCTGGTGGACGGATAGAAATACGACTGAGCCCTAACAAATCCTCATAAACACACAAACCCGTTCAAGCGTCCGCAATACAACATCAGAGTATTAAACACTGCAAAAATTGAGGAGTCTGTGTTACAGCAGGTGTGGCACCATTAAGATCCCCCCCCCCCCCCCCCCGGCCGTACGCGCTAAGCATAGGCCTAAATTTTACAGCTCTTCACTGGCAATGGTGACGTCTCCATGTGAGAGAAAGATTCTCGAGAGGACGTTAAACAACAAGGAATCAAAGGCTCCGTTACGATATTTTTATTTCAATTTAGAAGAGCAATATGATGTAAGAAATAATGAGATATGTACACACGATAATGCGTTAGACAATCAATTTTTCAGACAGACACACATACAGATGCAGTCATTTTGTAAAACTGGACAGATTGCATCTCTGCATCATGACTGACACTAAATGTAATGAGGAATGCTACATGCCTGACCACTGACTTACTGAGATTACCTTCTCAAGTATTCATTTCTGAAAAAAAAACATGTACAGATTTTTAATGCTCTATACAATCAGAAATAAAATGTCTAATACTGAAATTTTCAATATCTAATCATTTCCAAGAAATTATTTATGTAAACAGACTCACAAAGTCAGGGAAAAAACCCATGAGCACAACACTGATACTGCACAGCATAGAAAAGAACAAAACATCTTTAGTTTCAGCACATAGCACCATGTAAATAAAACTGCATCAAAAACTGCATTAAGCACAATAAAAAAAAAATGTTATAAAGTATTACACGTCTACGATATGCATCTTAACATAAAGGCAAATGCTAACTTAACCAATAGTTTCCGGTGATATATCTCTGGAGTAAAAGTAAATTTTCTTGCTCAGATTACTGGGTAAAAATGTACAAGTATAAACATACAATTTGATTGTGTCCCCTTCCTCTGTGTCCAGCCAAGAGCAAGGAATGAAGGAATGTTGAAATGATACATTACCAATGTAATATACATGTAGATACTACACGAGTTAAATGACAAACTACTGGCAAATTCTACGAAATAACACGAATTATCACAACTTGAAAACTGTCACTGCATTGTTTAAGTAGCGTAACATGAAAGCTGCCACTGATCCCCCCCGTTATTGCACACACATGAGATTTGTACATAATTCTATCAATCTCAACAGTTACTGTGCATAAGAATGATTAAATATGATAATAACTTTGAAACAATTTAACTTCAGTGTTTGTGAAGTCTTGTCAAGTCGACCCAAATAAATCTTATGTTCCTCATCTTTACTGCGCATATAGGTTTCTTGTTTTTAGGACGTTGGCAAAAATATATTTAAAGTATGGACTAATCTTTCTTTTGAAGGTTTGCTTAACATTAACAAAGCTAATTCTAGATTTTCTTTGTCTAATAATTAGATACATATTGAATATATATTTATCTGTTTGTCTTCTTACTGCCTTTCACATTCTACATGTAGCTTTAGAAAAAAGTAACCTATGCAAAACATAGAATTCACTATGGTCGGCCTTAAGTAAGAAAGTAATATATCGTTTCAATGAAATGTCATTTTGATAATGATGTCATCAAGTGATATCAGACACTGAAAACTGGCAGCGAAAAACTGATCAATGAAAAATAAATATTACATCATGTGAAAATAAATGCCCGATATTTATGAATAAAAATTTGAACGCTTTTATAAATCAATCCCTTCTATCTTTGAAACAACCTATGATTGACAATGTATAAAATCTATTAGAAACAAGGTATGAATATCAGCAGTGAGAGCTATTACACAGTGGTGACCATACATCCCGTCTTTTTGTTGACGTCCTCCTCTCTAGACTCCTCCCCCTCCGTCTTGTTCAGACTATTCATTCTCCTTCTGGCCAGCAACATCTCAGTCTTGGTCATGGGTGTGTTTGTACCAGTGGGTGTACTGCTTACCACAGAGCTTGTTGTTGGGTTTTGTTGTTTGCTGAAACTTTGGTCCGCTGTCTCTGTTGCCGAGTTCTCCGACAGCTTCATTGGAGTATAGTTGAATGGCTGAACCAGTGCAGCCTGAGGAGGACTTGCTTTATGATTTACAGACCCAAACACATCCTGCGATTTCTTGTTCTTATCAATGTCTTGTGATACAGAGCTCTCATCAGCAACTGAGCTTTTTCTGGAATCACTCTTTTTACTGTTTCTAATCTTTTCTTTTTCAGCCTTTGCTTTTTCCTTTTCCAACTTTGCTTTTTCTTTATCATTCTTTGACTTTTCTTTTTCAAGTTTTGCCATTTCCTTAGCTTTGGCTTTCTCCAGAGCAATGCTTTCTTTCAATTTTTCTCTTTGTTTGGCTTTTTCTTTTTTCTCCCTTTCTTTATCTTTTTCACGTTCTTTCTCCACAACTTTGACTATTTCATTCATGTTTATTTTATTACTCTGTAAGCTTTCTTTGGAAGAGCTCAGTGATAACTTTGATCCAGATTTCGATGTTTTGTCCTTCTTAGATGAGCCGAACATACTTTTCATGGCTTTGATAGGCAAAAAACTTCTGTTATCTGCTTTCTCTTTCCTGTCTTTCTTTGAATTCAGCGAGTGCTTATTGAGTTCTGGCTCTGACTTTGAGGACTCTGGATCTCGGCGAACCCATATGCTGTCTCCCTCATCTTCACTGTGAACTACACTTGCAAAGGACTCTTGCTTGTAGCGGTGCCAGGCAGCTCCATTCACAGTCCTACTTCCCTGGCTGAGGTAGCTTCCCTGTATGTTGGAGGTATTGTAGAAAGAGGATGATAAAGTCATGTTCGAAGATTCACTCGCCAAAGAGGCATCTAATAGGGCCTTGACAGCTTCTAAAGATTTACTGGTATCATCAGCATTTGGAAGGTTTGCTGAGCCCAAGTCTGATTTTTTCTTCTTCCAGGTGCTTGAATCAATTCTTTTCTCTAATGACTTCAAATCAAATTCATCTGATGACTGGCTTTTTACGGAAACTGCTGATGGACTTGTTACTGAGTCTGAATCAGTTTTATTCTTGTCAGGACTTCTTATCACTATGCTCTTGTTCATGTCACAGTCTGACTCAGAACCTTGGAGGATTCTTAGTTCCACATAATCACCTTTAATTTCATCACCAAGAACAACACTAGACTTTGAAAGTTCTATTGTCACATTTTCTGTAACACTTTCATTATCAAGAGACGGTAGCTGGCTAGAATCCATAGTTGAGTTGATTTTGTCATAGGTGGAGCTTCTGCTTATTCCTTCATTCAAAATTTCAGCTGAATTCATGGATTTATTTAATGATTGTAGAGATACATTGGAAGACTTCTTTGATCCAGGTGTTGACATATTTCTTTGCCTGGAAGGAGTGGTTGACACAGGTAATTTTGAAGCAGATGAACGAGGTGTTATCTCATTAGAATCATCTTTTTTCCAAAGTCCAGCAATTTTACTTCCCACCTGCTTTTTGGTGCCAGAAGCCACACCCACTTTCTTTTCTGTTGGTATTCCAGATTTGCTTGTATTTCCATCGGACTTTCTTCCTTGAACTGACCCAGCTGAAGTTCTCCTCCCTACAGGAGTAGAGGGGCGTGAATTATTGCGAAGACTTGCATTACTGTCTGATTTTTTCAAGTCGGGTTTGCTGCTGTTTAGACGTCCAAGATTTGGATTAGATCCACCTCTGTTTAGAACACGGTCACTTCCTGTCAGCTTATGTATGGCACTTCCTGATTTGTTCAGAAGTTGACCGCTGCCCGACTTATTCAGAGTGCTTCCACTGCCTGCCTTATTTAACGAGGCACCACTTCCTGACTTAGTAAGTGATGTTCCACTGAATGTCTTTTTTAGGTTACTAGTGCTGTTCACTCGGCTGGTCGTTTTTACTGTGCTTTTGCTTGCAGGAGAATTGCCTGGCTTTGCTTTTGTAGCAGATAGATTACCACCACTTCCAGACTTCTTAGTATTTAGGTTTGTGACACTACCAGGTCTTTTGTTGGGTGTTAAATTCTCTTTCTTTTCATCAGCAGAATTATCTATGGCAAAATTATAGGAACCCAATGCTTTCTTCCATGATCCACTCCCTTGACTGCTATCTAATCCCGAGGCATTAACTTGTTTGTTTGTTTTATTTTTCACTGCCTCACGACTTGCAGGTTGGCAGCTCTCATTCAGAGTATCATCAATGATAGGTACTTTGACAGTTGATGCTTCCTTTGTGAAGGTGCCCTGTTTGATTGGAGGTTTAGGTCTATCAGCTGTATTTTTCCTATTTGATGCTAGAGGTAGGCGGGATGGACTCTCCTTTGTATTAGGAACTCTAGCACCAGTCTTTCCTTGCGTTGGAGAGGGTTTTTGTATCTTTGATTTTAGTGGGGAAGTTTTAGTTGGGGTGCTGCTAGCCTGGGGGTGAGTCTTGGTTTGTGGAGCCCTTCTTGTGGCCCCAGCAATGACAGAACCACCTCTACCACCTTGTGACAGTCTTACATTAGCTGTAGTTGGCTTCATCATGCGGGTTGATGCATCAGATTTCTGAGATGATGAAGAGTTTGAGCGACTGTATAGGGGCTTTCTCTTTCCTCTAATGGCCTTACTGTCATCTGAAGTCAGTGTGCCTCTGTTGGATGGTTTCACTACCCTTGGTCCGTTAGAGGCTACATCCTCCATGGTAAATTCTGAGTAGTTTTCTGAATGGGCTGACCATGTAATGGAGGCATCAGAAGGAGTATCTGACATGTATCCTCCTGACACCAAAGAAAGGGTTTCATGTTCAATAAACATATCCTCATCTACTCCACTACCCATCATTCTTTTGCTCTGTATCTCTGTAACAACAGCACTAGCATCTAGATGTAATGCATGTTCATCCTCTGGAGATAAGGTTTCTTTATCATAGTGGATCACAGAGTCATTCTGATTGATGGAATCATTTGTCATGGTATTATTTCCGCTTGTAGCTCTCAATGTCACATCAGCACTGTCTAGTTTGTCTTCTTCATTCATGTAATCCTGACTGCCTCCTATACCAAACCCTAGGTTGTCTATTCCTGTGCCGAATGTAATAGCTTCATTGTTGAGCTCCATTTGGTAAATTGATCTGTTTAAGCTATCCACTTCATTTTGAGAAGCTGGCGCTTGATGAACATCAATTGCCAGAAACTTTTCCGGGTTGTCATGCTCACTGTGATGTCTTCTTTTGATTTGTGACTCATACATGGCTTGATTATGCTGCTCCCTTCCCGATTTCTCTCTACTCTCACTGTGACTTCGTTTATGTTGTTCCATGTTAGTGTTATGTCTTGCACGGCTGTGTTCATTTTGGCCTGAATAGCGTTGTAACCCATGCTGGTTTTCATGATGGACTTTGTGATGGTTGTAAGCATGATGATCTTCAATGAATCTGTTGTCAACATACACATCAACATAGCTTGGAATAGACTGAGCTGATCCCCTGTTGTGTATCCTAGAACTTCCCATACTCTGTGCCAGCTCCATGTTTGTGTTTTCTTTCTGTTGCTTTAGAAATCCATCACTATCCTGTGACCTGGATCTTCTCCAAGACCCTTGATGAGGACGAACTCTTCTGTAGTTTGAGGAAGGCTTAGCAAAGATGAAGTCATCAGACATGTTGAGGTTCTGCTG
The DNA here is from genome assembly GCF_947568905.1 of Ostrea edulis. Classification (NCBI taxonomy): domain Eukaryota; kingdom Metazoa; phylum Mollusca; class Bivalvia; order Ostreida; family Ostreidae; genus Ostrea; species Ostrea edulis. The sequence goes on along the minus strand of NC_079171.1, from coordinate 16,555,281 downwards.
TGCCTGCCATTCTGCTGTCCGTGAGTGATGTGAAGTTACACTCCCAGTACTGAGATTCATATAGCCCTCCACTGCTGAGCTGCTTTTGTTTATTCTATGTTTATGATTTTCAGTTGTCTTCTTGGTTGAAACTGACTTCCTTGATTTTTCTGAGGAGAGTAATGAAGAATTAAAACTCTTAGAACCAGTCATAGCTGGGTTTGATTTGAGTGGTTTGGATGAAGATGATTTTTGTTTTTCTGCAAATGTTGAAGATTTACTCTTTGGTAATGCCAAGTTCATGCAAGCTTCCAGAAGTGCCTCATCATTAGGGTCATCATCATCATCATCATCTGAGTTGTCTTTATTATCATGCTGTACACAGGCAGAAGAAACTTCATCACTTGATTGCCCTTCCACTTCTCTCTGAAGAACTATCTCAGAATTACATTTGTCTGGTTTTAGAATGTGTGTTGGTGGAGGCATTTTCTTCGCAGAATCAGATCCTTCTGATTTTCCACTTTGTTTCACATCGCTGTCATTACCAGTGATGCTCAAGGAGCTCAGGGAGTCATTTCTAGAGAATGTTGTTGGAGTTCCCTCTAAATTGTAAACCTTCACAGAATCCATAGAATCATTTGTATGATAAAACACCGAGTCATCTCCAGCTGTCACACTATGATTCCGTTGTGTTTCAGCAGACCTTACTTCATTTGTGTTTACGGACTCTATTCTTGAGGGCAAATCATTGGAAATATCTAAATCACTTGAAGTCTTGATTTGACCATTCTGTGAAGCATACTGTGCTGGAGTGGGTACTGTCACCACACTAGAGGTACGCTGTGGTTGGAATTTGGACTCGGCTCCCTCAGCAGCACGGTCCATATCAAGTTTTCTTGAGACCCTGGCTTTGGGTGAAGTCCTCCCTTTTGGCATTGCAGACTGAATGAGGTCAGACAGAAGGTCTTCACTTCCGTCACTGCAAGAAGATTCGGACTTTGTGTCATTCAGGTCAGCTGACTCGTCTTTATCTTTCTCCTCCACTTCCCCCTCTCCATCTGCCTCCTCCACTTTAGCATTTTCCTGAGGGTCTGGTTTCTCTGTCTCTTGCTCTTCCTCTTTGATTGGTTCTGATATGCCTGTTATGATACTTAAATCACTGAGAGAAGTTGCATATGAGTAGCTGATAGGAGTATCTTCTGTAGCATATGTTTTCACTGTGTCCTCACAGTATGTAGAAGGGTCTTCTACATGTATCTTAAGTTCCGGATTGACAAGGCACAAAGGATGGTCTGACTCTGTACTTGGTGGGCTACTTATCCTTACTTTGGGGGTAGGAGAACTGGGTTTTGACATGTTGTATGGTGTGTCCTCCACAGCATAAGACGTTGGAGCATCATCATCAGGAACATCCTGTTGTACCCGTGACAACAGTGAAGGGTTAAATTCTGGTACATTTGTAGGTCGAACTGGTTTTTGGGGTATAGGAGGTGGTACTTTCTTCACTGTATTTTTCGGAGAGGTTGGTTCAGATAAGTTGTATGGAGTGTCCTCCATTGCATATGATTTTGGGGCCTCCTCGTCATCAAACAAGTAATCCACCTGTGAAAGTAAAGCAGGATTGAATCTCACTGCATTCTGCAGAATATGAGGTTTACTTTGATTGTGTTGGAGGGACATGGCTGCTGACCCTGGACAAGGAGTGCCCTCATCTGCATACAACTTGACACAGTCATCATGAGACTCTAACACATCTAAGTTCCCATTGAGAATTTCTTGGACCTTTTTATAGTGTTTTGGTGTTTGATTTGGTTTCACTGTAGGTTGGTCTTCACTTGCATAGGAAGTAACAGAGTCTAGATTGTCATCCATTGTATTCACTTGGTAGGAACCCTTTACCTGTGGTTCTGGTTTCACAGACCTTTTCATTTTCTCACAGAATGGAACATCCTCCTCTGCAAAGGCTTTGACACTGTCTGCACATGATTCAACAACACTTTTGTCATTTGACATTGACTTGGAAAATTGATTGGCAACACCAACATGTATCTGTGATTGACTTTGTAAGGCGATATCACCCGAGTTCTTTGTCATCATTTCATTGACAGAGGAGTGATGACTAGAACCTAATTTTGGTTTAGGAGCTTGCTTCATTCCCTCTATCGACTGAGACATTTTGTTCTTCTGATTGTCAGTATTGTTGACTGACTTCTTCTTCAGGGTGTTGTCTGATGAACTGCGCCTGGGTTTACGTGGCATGGCTGTCCTAATACACTCTTTCAATATGTCCTCTTCATCTAACGAGACCTCTGAATGAGAATTGTCTTTGTCGTCTACCTCCTCCACAGATTTTCGACTGGAACTCGTGGCAGGTTTCTCTGACTGGATTGTATCTGTTGTTTTTGTTTTGCTTGCATCATCAATGGTTAGAGTGCTAAGGACACTATTAGTTTCTGACATATGAGGGGGAGTCCCTTCATCTGCATAAACAACTGGAGCCTCATCACGACTGATGGTAGAAGCCATTTCTATGTTAGGCATTTTCACATGTTCACTGGATAGTTTACTTGCCACAGGACGAAAGAGAACAGTTTTTGGCGTCCCGTCAATGAAGCTATCAAATTTTTGAGGATTGTTTGCTCTATGTTGCAGCTCCAGGTCTGGGCTCTTTGAGGGACTAGGTGGCATGGTTTCACTAGGAGAGTCTGGCAATTCACTAGGAGAAACCACCTCACTTGCTCGGCGACTGTAATCACTGATCACGGAGCTGTGCACAGAATGTGCATCGAAACTGCTCAAAGATCCCAAGGAACTGCAGCGGGAAAACATCAGAGGTGTTTCCTGAACTTGGTGGTCATCATTAAATGTCACCGTTTTATGTTCTTTTTCAGCACAATCCGGTCCTTGTGAATCAGATTCACTTACAAGCTTTTGACGTCCAGAGTTAAGTGTGCACTTTGGCGGAGCCATGATAGAGCTCACTATTTTCACATCTCTTGGAGGAGTTTTAGCACTGTCATTTTCATCTATGCTGTGTAGCCCTCTCGTGTTTCGTAAAGTCGATCGGTTAGACTCCACCTGTCTGTCTTGTGCTTCACTACTATGAAGACTACTGAGAGAACTCACTCTGGAAAAACAGATGGGAGTTCCCTCATCACAATATGTTTTAACTTGGTCTGGCGAGTTGTCATTTTCATTTGGGGCATGAAAAGAACGACTGATGTTTTCATCCTGATTTGGTGACTTATTGGATGCCACTTGCTGGAGGTTTTTGGTGGCGACATGGTAGCTGGCAATGACAGTGGTACCAGTATTTTGATTAGTACTCTGACTCCCACTTCCTTTTTCTAAGGACCCAGACTCCTCTTCATATTGATAATCTTCCTCCTCTTCTTCCTCCTCCTCTTCATCTGTGTGCTCTTTCCTGGCATCCTCCTTTTCTCCTTTACTAAGATCTGTCAGAGAGTTGGCTGTAGACAGATAATTACGTGGAGTTCCCTCTGTGCAGAATGTTTTCACTTGGTCGTCATTGTATCCAGGTAAAAATTCAAGTCTCTCATTGGTTCTTCTTGCAATGTCTAGTTTACAGTCAGCACAGTTGTCTTCATATCGCATATCATAAGGTTGATCCCCATCACTGTCATCATGGCTCTCAGCAAACCTGCGGCTGTAGTCTGTTGGCTGTTCACAGTCCAGATCCGTCTCTGCATACATGTTGCTGTGCTGTACAATAGGTGAGATACTGAATAAATTCTGAGCTGTCTTCTGTGGTCCACTATAGGAGTGATGCATGCCGACTGCACTTAGGTGTGGTTCATATGTCTGTCCTACGTAATTGTCAAACTTTGGAGGTATTGGTGGCTTGTTAGCTTTATTCAAACTGTAGTCAATTGGTTGATCACTGTCCATGCTGTTAGAGTAAGGGAGTTTCCTGAACTGTCCACCATATTGAATGCTGCTTGAACTAGGGCCAGTGTAACTCCTTACCAGTAATGACTGAGAGTAGGGGTAAGGAGGCTCACTTTTTCTAGGTGTACTGTTCTGTGACTGAGAACTTCCTTTGGAGCCAGAATCTGAGTCAATCCCAGCATGCCTTGCTACTTCCTTCATGACTTGAATTATTCTGCTGCTGGCTTGTTGAGTCTCCTCACAGCTGCCATCAGAGTGGACTCTAGGGATCATGTTGCCCTGCTGTCTGTCCAGACTTCCTCCCTTTCTGTCTGTCATGCTCTTGGCTTTCTTCATAGCCATGTGGAACCGAGTTCTATCATGAGATATATCCGAGTGAGTGCTGCCCACACTGTCTTGGCTTCCAGAGCGGGCTACCCGTTGAGAAGACATTAGATGACTGTCTGACACTGGTGTGTTCTCCCCACTCACACTTTTTGGGAAGCTGTTACCTCTGTTCTGAGGTTTCTGTATCTCTCCATCATTATGAGCAGTACTGGGATTAGCAGGGAAATGAAAACGAGTCTGCTCCTTATCTGATCGTCCATTTTCTGTTGGACTGTCCCGTGGACTTTCCACATTTTCACAGGTTTCAGACAAACTCTGGTCTATCTCCTCTGTGAGAGCTTTTTGTTTACGTACATGTAAGGAAGGTCTGTTTGAATAATTCTTTTTATCCATCCCCATTGTTTTGATATTGCAAGCAGTCAGCAGATTTTTTAAAGCAGCAGAACTTCCCATAGAAATCATTTGATGTTTTGAGTTCACAAGATTGCGCAGCATTCCAACTGCTCCCATATCTAACAGGGCCTTTTGATCTTCAGCACATCTTGCGGATAAGTTCCAAAGAGTACCACAAGCATTACTGACAATGTTTAAACTTGGTGAGCGCAGTTGTTTTAGAAGAATCTGCAAACAGCCGTGTTTGCGTAGAATCTGACGGTAGTCTTCACGCACAGTAATGTGACTAGAGATATTACGTAGCACACCACCTCCATTTTCTATCACTGCTGTAGTCTTTGAAGGACTTTTGTAGGTGAGAGTACTAACAAGAAACTCAAGAGCACCACCTACAGCACAGATCTCTGCCTTATTTTCACTGCCATGAGCTGATAAGTTCCATAAAGCACTAAGAATACTTTTTAGAGTTGCTTCTTTCTTGACTTTCATGGCGGCTCCCATCAGTTTTGTGGCAGCCCCAACAGCTCTGAGTGTCTTCTTACTCTGTAAATCAGCCTTCCAGGAAAGATTACGAAGAACACTGGCAGCCACCTGTCAAAACAAAATCAGTCATCACTCTCTGTTGTGAAAGACCCGCAACTTATTTTTATTTTCTTTTTTAAAAGACCTGTATACAATGTAGTGTTTCATAAAATGATAATAAAGAATCATTCAGGCTGATAAAGTATGAATATGCTATTTCATATTTTACGTGAAATGTATTCTTTAATAACAAATTACATAAGTTTAAAGATTTCTTTTCTAAGATATCAAGGTGTAACTGAGGCTTTTGAAACAGTTTGATTGTGAGGTGCCTATTACCTGGTTGAGGTCCTCACATTCACACTCCAGCTGAGCTACCAGAGCCTCCATGAATCCCCTCATAGAACACAGCAGTGCCTTGTTTGTGCCATCACCAAATGTCAGGTTGGTCAGAGCCATACAGCCGTAGCGCCTCATCGTGATGTTATATTGCTCCACCTCTGTGTAGTGTATTCTGTGATCGACCTCTAACAATTCTGCTATTGCCTGTACACCACCTATTGAAACAAAAATCAAACTACAGAGGGTGGGTTTACATATGTCTTAGAATCGATACAAAATCACTTACGGTAGCTCACTACACTAAAGCTTGTACTCTGTATGGCATCAAATCACAAGATGGCGATTTAAATGTTTTGTGAAATTATTTGTATTCATCGATTCGTTTGTCTATCATCATAGCTCAATGGTTAAAGCATTGGGCTGGTGAACCACAGATCTCGAGTTCAAATCCTGCAGAGTCTTTTGTTCATATGTGCTGAAACAATTTTTTTGAAAATCGAGTTTATATCCAAATTTGCATATTTTTTGCCTTTTTTGGCATATATACTTATTGTATATCATCATATCTTTCATTATTAAATCAATTCGTACTGATTTGAGAAAATATTTCTGGGTGTAGTGAGTCACCTTAATTGGAACTTCAATAAAAAAAAATATCTGACAAAGACAGAAACAATTCCCAACACTCGCACTGCAAAATACACCTGTCAATACATTCAGAAATGAAGTAGAAATCAAAGAAATTATAAACATCCAAATAATCCATTCATTGATCTGACAGTATTCTAGCCTTCTCCAGTATCTGAGAGTACTAATAGTTCTAAGATGGCAGTGTTAAATATCATATTTGGTCACCCATGAAAGAATGATCTTGACCTTTGACCTTATGAAATAATAAGCATCTTCCTCTCCCCATGGGGATCATATGTAGCCTTATTAGTACTCTGTTTCTATCACAAGGTTCTGATGGATAAAGTGATAGACAGATAGCACCACACTATATAAAAACTTGTCTATGAAGTTTGATTATCCTAGCCTTGTTATTACTGTTTTCTCTTGTTTTGTGCCTACAAAATTATCCATGCAAGTTTAACCTTGAAAAACAATAGGCTTTTTCACTCTTGATCCATGTACAGTAAAACTCGAATATAGCAAACACGGATATAGCGAAATTACGGCTATAGCGAAGTGAAAACGATTTCCCCGGCAAATTCTTTATATATTCTATATAAAAATCTGCGTCTATAACGAACACGGATATAGCGAATTTACGGATATAACGAAGTAAATTCCTATTCCCCTTGAATTAAAAATGAACATAAAAATCACCTTTTATAACGAATTTATTTTTTTCATTTTAAACTCTTTGTGATTTTTAACAATCATTTTCCATGGACATAAAGGATCCACACTTATTACAAAATTTATGTTTGTATTTTTTCAAAAAAGGTTGTTAACGCAAAACAATACTTACACATACGTTTAGGAAATATATTGTCGGTATTGTTTACTATTCTCGTTAATTAAATTTGAAGTTTGAATGCATTTATTTTATTGTACACTCCTTTATTTGTGTAAAGCAACAAGTAAATGTCAATTGCAATAGACTGTACATGTATGTATTGCGCAAACTTTTGTTGACATTTCTCTCTCGACATGTTCTTGCATGACTTAATAATCCATCAAGATAAATTATCATGTATAAATCAACTTGTATATTTCTTGTATAAAAATATTTCTTCTCGAAAATATATAGGCTTAATTTCTTTTAAAGACAGTACAAACGCAAGTATATCGATTGCTGCTTTCTTAGAGAACTGATACATGTAGAACAAATCAGTTTTATAACGAATTCGTTATATTTTAATTATGTATTCGCTATAAACGTATTGCGAATTATGCTTATAGCGAATTTTTATAGAGGGTCCCCAGAAATTCGCTATATCAGAGTTTTACTGTACCAAGTTTCATGATCCTAGTCTTATAAGCACTGTTTTTATTTAACCCTCAAGGAGTGAACAGGATACAGATGCACTGCTCCATACCATGACCTGACCAGGATGAGGATATATAAAACATATAATCAGACATATCGGGTGACTTTATGTCCAGACTAACCCAGACTACAGATGGCGTGTCTGTGTTCCTCATCAAAAGACAGCTTCATCAGAGCAGCCACAGCGGGGCCAGGCTGATGGTCCATGTCTCTGTCATCTGTAATACAAATGATTTTGTTTACGGTTATGATGAAGCCCTAAAATACATATAGGCTATTTGATACTGTACAGGGATCAAATAAATCATGATATACTTGTATTAAAAAAATTATAACTACACAATTCATAACAGCCAGCTCGAGGTTCTGTGGCAATTCTTTTATTCCGTGAACATGACTGTACACTTCTCACATTATTGTCACTCAATTCTATGCCACTTTCATTATATTGCAACATTTTGTCAAGAATGTTTTTCCTACTATATAAATCTTTAACAACATTTTCCCTACTATATAAATCTGCAACAAAAAAATAAATCATATTTCATTGTCAAGATATTAAAGATAAAGGATTAGGCACAAGTTAAAAAAAAAACACCTTTAAAACAATGGAAATTTCAAATGATGCATTTCTGTACAAAAAATCTGTCAATTTCTGTGATTAGTGTGGTGAACTGGTTGCTTCAAACTTGAGTGTCCATGACTAATAACATGATAGACAGAGATGAAATCATAACTAAGTGTACTAATGTGACAATCTAAGCTTCCACTACTGTTCCCAACCTGACAGCTCTGGACCATCCTCCTGCATGTCTCTCAGCTGGTCACAATGTGCCCGGATTTGCTCCAAAAACCTCAGCACGCGTGCCTCCCTCCGGCCTCGCTTATCGTCGGGATGGGAGTGTACGATGTTGTGCAGAGCTGCTGCCGCTCGTTCACGTGCTGCCTTACTGCCTCGTGTATTACCCAGCAACCCCGAGTCTTTATCACTTCCGTGTAACAGCTGTATAAGTAGGGGCAGGCAACCTTTAAAAAAGAATCCAAGAAAGTAAGATATCTTATAGAAATGCGGGATTTATCAAGGTTTTTTTTTTTTTACAACCAGTAAAGGGCACCTTTGACAAAAAGTTGTAAAAAACTCTGAAAAATCCCTTACATAAGATTGGATATGAATTTTATAACAAGAGACCCATGGGCCACAATGCTCACCTGAGTCACCTTGACCCTTAATTAAAGACTTTCCCTAAATATTGGCATGTAAAACTTTGATCCCTATTGTGGCCTCAACCTACCCCCCGGGGCCATGACTTTTACAAACTTGAATCTGCACTATGTCTGGTAGGGGTGAAACGATTCACCGAAATATCGATACTGTTCAATATAAATGCTCCATTCCATGTTTGATTCATTGCCTTGATTTTTGGTTCGATATGTTTATTACAAACGGGTTCAGTAAAATACACAAGGCTTGGCCTTTACTTATTATCTAAAATACCTGCATGACAGACAAAATAGAGTCCATTAACGTTCAGATTGTTGTTCGCCTTGAGTCTGATGAAAACAAGAGGTACTGTGAGCAATGCTCACTAAGAATACCCCCCGCTTACCCCAATCTCCCAAAGGGTGTTGGTAATAGGTATAAACTACCTCTTTTCTGAGTGTAAAAAACAAATGGCATGACAAACCGAACCATATTGCTACTTCGATGTCCAGTGCGCGTGACCTTTGACCTTTTGACCCCAAAATCCATAGGGAACATCTTCATCCCATGGGTAGTCCATATGTATGATATGGTGACGGTAGGTGGAAAGGATAATGCTTTAGAGTCCGGAAACCATTGCGTCTACAGACGGACGGACGGACAACCCGATTCTAGTATACCCCCCCACAACTTGTTGCGGGGGGTATAATAATAATGAACTTTATTGGTTTAAACTACAGAGTACAAATCCAACAGGCATCTTACCATTTGGAAACATTTTTGCTTTTAAAATTATGATGTGAATCTGGGTAATTAAATTTTTCTTTAATGTTATTGGTTTCTTCTGTAAACTGTATCGTATTGAAAATATTGAATCGCTGCATAAGTATTCCAATATGTATCTTGTTGTGAAGGGGGCATATCATTTCAGCCCTAATGTCCGGAAGCTTATATGCAAATGTAAACTTCTTTGGCTCAATGGTTCTTGAGAAGATTTTAAAAGATTTTCTCTATTTAAGTATGTAAAACTTTGATCCCCTATTGTGGCCCCATCCTACCCCCGGGGTCCATGATTTTTAAAAAAAACTTGAATCTGCACTATCTCGGGAAGCTTTCATGTAAATGTGAAGTTTTCTGGCCCAGCGGTTCTTGAGATTTAAAAAAAAAAATTCCCTATATGTTCCCTTGTAAATCTTTGATCCCTTATAATGGCCCAGTGGTTCTTGAGAAGAACATTTTTAAAGATTTTCCCTATAGATTTGTATGTAAAACTTTGATCTCCTATTGTGGACCCAACTTACCCCCAGGGGTCATGGTTTTAACAAATCTGAATCTGCAGCACTATTTCATGAAGCTGTCATGTAAATTTCAGCTCTTCTGGCCCAGTGGTTCTTGAGAAGATTTTTAAATGACCCCTACCCTATTTTTGCATTTTTGTGATTATCTCTCCTTTGAAGGGAGCATGGCCTTTCATTTGAATAAACTTGAAAGCCCTTCACCCAAGGATGCTTTTTGCCAAGTTTGGTTGAAATTGGCCTTGTGGTTCTGGAGAGAAGTAAAAAATGTTAAAAGTTTACAGACAGACGGACAGACAATGGGTGATCAGAGAAGCTCACTTGACGTGGGCAAATATTTCCCTGTACACAGTATCAGCGCTGATTGTAGGCAAATGTTACATTGCTGTGAAAGTTGCTGTAGGCTAACCTGACAGTCAATATTACACTGCTAATGTTGTTGTAGACTATCCTGTCAATATTACATTGTTGTAGACTTACCTGTCAATATTACATTGCTGTGAAAGTTGCTGTAGATTAACCTGACTGTCTCATTGCTATACAGCTGTAGACTTACCTGACTGTCTCATTGCTATACAGCTGTCCTGTGAACTAGACATGGCCAGCAGTGTTCTTGACATATCGTCTTTGTCGTGTGTACCCAACATTGACAACAGCGAGTACACCATCTCCACCTAGTCAACATAAACAGCACACATAATGAAATCACTCTTTGTGGGGTCAAATTTCATGGTTTCTGAAACAAGTGGCCCACAGGCCAGATTGCTCACCTGAACATTTCCCCCAATGCTAAAGCTCCCATCCTTGCCCCAGAGATCATGGTGTAAATTAATTTGAATCTTAACTACAAGATTAAACTTGCTTAAAAGTCCTTCTTTCTGGAGAACATAAGAATTTTCCTATATAGTCCTTTATAAAACTTCAAACCTCTCTTGATTCAGATGACCTTACAAGCTTATTTCCAATGGTGCCCTTATATAAATATTAAAAATTCCTCTCTATGCCCCATCTTTGATAGAGTGGCTGGTTTAGACTCTAACTCTGAATTAAAACTAAACCCTACACATGATAGAGTGGCAGGACTCTTAACTCTGAATTAAAACTAAACTCTACACATGATAGAGTGGCAGGACTCTTAACTCTGAATTAAAACTAAACCCTACACATGATAGAGTGGCAGGACTCTTAACTCTGAATTAAAACTAAACTCTACACATGATAGAGTGGCAGGACTCTTAACTCTGAATTAAAACTAAACTCTACACATGATAGAGTGGCAGGACTCTTAACTCTGAATTAAAACTAACCTCTACACATGATAGAGTGGCAGGACTCTTAACTCTGAATTAAAACTAAACTCTACACATGATAGAGTGGCAGGACTCTTAACTCTGAATTAAAACTAAACTCTACACATGATAGAGTGGCCGGACTCTTAACTCTGAACTAACACTAAACTCTACACATGATAGAGTGGCAGGACTCTTAACTCTGAATTAAAACTAAACTCTACACATGATAGAGTGGCAGGTGTAGACGAACCTTGGTGCCAAGCTGTTGTGGAGTCTGTCCTGCAAGACCGCCATCTTGGGAATGTCCCTGGGACAGTGCCATGGACATCAGTGGCTGACCATGTTGCCGTGGTGATGCCAGTGACGGTTGAGAAGTGTTGGTATTGCTGGAGTTGAAGCTCATAATGCTGCCTATCTCCTGAGTACCAGACCCAAGACTGGAGCCTTCCCTGAGCCCATCTACAAAACAATGTCCAATTATAGACACAGTCTACACAGTCAGTTCACAGACATGTACAAATACAGTCTAATCATACACACAGCCTAGTCAGTCCTATGTAATGTGTACAAAATCTAATCATACACAGCCTAGTTAGTCCTATGTAATGTTTAGCAAATGACTCAAGCCTAACTAAATTATGCAATTTCATATTTACTATTACCATGTTTTTGCCTTTGATACTTTATCAATCAAAATGATAGCCTTTCCTTCATGAATGTGAACGTACAAATATACCATGACTATATTAACGGCTGGGAATTCTGACAGAAATGAAAGTAAAATGTAAACATCAAAAAAAAAAAAAATTTGTGGGAAAAATACATGGGGACATGAACTGCAATGCTTCATTCCTGCATACTTTTCATGAAGCACATTAGTGCTACCATGTTTTTGCCTTCGACGTTTATGTCCGCATGCATTTTTCAAAAATAAAATTTATTTCTTAAACGCACAACCACATGATACACATTTTGCACAATTTGCAGGTTGCTACAGCAAAAATTGTTGGAGAAGTGGCAATGTAATTCAAAAGTTCATGGATAACAGACAATTACCATCACAGAAACTCGATGTGTCTATGACCATTTACGCTTAATTAATTCTCATTAAAGTAAGCTTTAAAGTATTTTTGTTAGTTGAACTTTTCACATATTGTAATCATAACGGTTATAATTTATAGAAGTTAAAAATAATTATAATCAGCACCTTGCCCGAAAATACTTTAATATTGAGGAATCATTTCCATTGGCTATCTATATGACCTTCACCTCAAAATATTTTTGTTAAGTCGGTCATATATTATTTGTGAAATAAAGAAAAAATTAGAGCTAAAAACTCTAGCTTATTGAAAAAAAGTTAAATCTATTAAATTAAAAAAATTATCTAAATATACTTTCACAAATTAAAAAAAAATAGAGCATCTAAAATTAAGTACGCAATTACTGTGCATTTATCTATTTATTAGTCTATCAAAGCACCAATCACCATCTTCACGCTGTTTTAACATTTACGCAGAACTTAGAGTGGAAGAGAAACACTGATTTCTTCAAAATGAACAAAACAGAAATCTAGGTCCTGGGTTTATGTAAATGAAAATAAACCCTGACACAACACATTAATTGGATTTTTAAAATTATTTCTCTAACTCTCTTAAACTCTTGTTTTATTTTCAACATTTTGATATCAAAAGTTGCTTGGCTAGCTTCAGTGTGATTACTTTCTGATTTCATGAATAAATTGTCAGAACTCAACCCGATAATTTCTTCTGTTTGTCACCTCGCATGTGAGAATTTAGGGCTGCAGAGTTAGAATCCCCATTTTTATCATCTTGTCACATTAATATTGCACACACAGTGCTTTACTCTTAACACTCTTAAAAATGCTTTTACCAACTAAAAAAAATACCAATTACCAAGCTTTGTTGTAAAGACAGCGATCATTTATTCTTACCAAACGTTCTATGGCCAAATGTGCTTTCTTGTTAACAAAATACTAAGTCACAGATTTACAAAAATAGAGTATATTCAAACATCTGTAAGACAATTTCATATGCAACAACTCGTACAAAAATATCAGCAATGCATGAAAGGAGAAACATAACATGATTCTTTTTTCTTTCTTTCTCTTTTAATTTAAGCAAAATTCAAGTACCATTAAAATAATTCAAGCACTTAAACTGCAAATTTAAGCATTGCTATGTACTTTTCCATGTTTTTGTGCTGTTTATACACTTTCATACAAACCATGAAGTTACAATTTTAAATAGATTTTTATGAGATTGTAAAGGAAAATATCCATCTATTTCAAGTGCATTATTATACACACTTTTTATAATCATTCACTTTCTTAATACATGTATAACATAGACAATTCAGGACATCTTATTTTGCACATATGGTGTAGTCATATTTCTTTGACATAGACTTGGTCTACCAGTTCCCAAACTTTATGGAGAAGGCTTATATACAGGCAATGCCTGTTGTCTAATCCATTTATGTTCATACATAATGATATATTGTTTGAATCAAATTAAATTCCTAAACTGGTTTAAGGAATTTCCTCCAGTGGTCTTCACCTTTGACCTTAAAAATTAATATCTCAACATGATCCCCACTCCCCAGTGCTATTGCTTATTGATATTCCTCTCAGTGACATTGATCTTCAACTCTGAAAATCAGCAGGGTTCAACAATCAATTCACCACAGCAAATAAGTACACAAAGTTTGGTTACCCCCTACACACCACCCAGCACTATGCTCACACAAGGTACTTCACACATTTAATCACATACCAAACATACACACACAGCATTACTATCTTGTTGTGAAGTGATAATTATACATACACTTTGTACACATGCAAGTGTTCCAGAGAATACTAAACCCTTCTCCATCACAGGGGAGTTCATAACTAGAAATTGTGCATCGTTTGTTTACATGAAGTTAACCTAATTTGATTTCACCACCAATTAATTTTTTTCTGATAGCCTTCTTTGTTGGCTGGCTCTGTATATAGAGCTGCTGTTTTGTGTAGAAAATATCTCAGAAACATATGAACTGAATGAGGTGGTTGCAAAGAATGTTGAAGCCTGAAACATGATCATGAAATGGGAGAGTTTTCTCCTGATATACAAAACATTCATACATATTGGCATCTCTGACATGGTCTGCACAAAAATATTGACAAATTGATTTCTTAACTGATGCATTCTCATTGAAGCAGTCTCTATCTGTTTTTGTATTTGAGTTCTGTAGCTTAGTATCAATTTTCTTCCATTATTTCACTGTGTCAATCAATGAAGTCCAACAACACATTCATTGATTGGCACAGATAAAGCTGCAAATTAAAAAGCAGTAGAATCTCTACTCAAGGTCGTGGAAAGTTGAATATCAGGAATACAAGACTTACCATCACAGAAACATATCCACAAGAGAAATCATCAGTTTAAGAATTTTATAACACAAAGGATGTAAACCTAACACAAACAACATGATCTAACCACAGAAAGTAAAACACTGTGTTCTACAGCCACCTGTGAATTCTTCCTCAGAAAACCCATCAGTGGATAGTTCACATCAAAGCTCCCTGTATCTCAACAAAATAGGCACTAGCTTCTGTCCTCGACCCACATCATTCTGGTAGATTTCCAAACGCATGTTTTAACTTTTTGTGTTAATTTAGCTCTGCATCTGACTATCAAGAAATTATAAAACATGTGGCTGATACCGTGTGTACATATTTTTGTTTTTCTGGCTTTTTCATTACACTCTTTGTGTATACATGTGTGTGTGTGTGTGTGTGTGCATCCCGTGCATGAACAGGGTTTCTAAAACTTCATATAGCAAATACAAAAGATTAACAAAATGCCCCCAGAAATATCCAATTTAATCTTTGAAACAGTGTGTAAACTTGAGTTCACTAAAATAATTTGAAATGCCACATAAAATGTCTTAGTTTCTTGCTTGTTTGATGACACAGAATGTCTTGTGCGTTTGTTTGATTGTGTTTCTATATATTATCATTGATGACACAGAATGTCCTGTGCGTTTGTTTGATTGTGTTTCTATATATTCTCATTGATGACATAGAATGTCTTGTGTGTTTGTTTGATTGTGTTTCTATATATTCTCATTGATGACACAGAATGTCCTGTGTGTTTGTTTGATTGTGTTTCTATATATTCTCATTGATGACACAGAATGTCTTATGTGTTTCTTCGATTGTGTTTCTATACAATCTCAACTACTCAAACCCCCATTTCCACTGTATATCACACAAAACCTCTAAAAACATGCATTCCTAAATGAAACAGCAGCACAAAACCAAAAGAGGACCCAGGGCAACAATGCTCACCAGAATCATTTTGCTTTTTATTGGAGTCCAAACTGCAGTTCACAAAGCCTTACAAGGTTGTTTATAGGTCTATTGTAGTGATGAAAGTGTGTGGGAAATTGAATGATGCACATTAGCACATCATGAACATTTCTCTGAACCAAAACCAAACGGAGAACACTGTATATTGTCAACAGGTTAAGGAAATATTACCATTGGTTGATTAGAAAGGGTAAATAAATCTCCTTTGACATCTTTAAATTGATAGATGTTGTACAATTAAACAATTGGTAATTGAAAGAAAAACATTGAAGACAATGAAATACAGATATCTTCTTTAAAATCATTGAACAGTGAAAACTGGGAAGACCCAGATATATGATTTGCTTATAAATCTTTATTTCAAGTTTTACGGATTTTTTTTTTATCAGAGGAGCAAAGTTTTATAAAAGAAACAAATTAAGGGATACGTAAGAAAAACATCATAAAAACAACCACAGTTTGTCAAATTAATGTGCAATAAAATTAAAATATATAAAAGATACAACACAGGTGCAAAAAAGGTTCAAAATAACACCACACCACAATAAATGTGTAATCGAGATATATGAACCGCACCACAATAAGTGTGTAATCAAGATATATGAACCGCACCACAATAAGTGTGTAATAGAGATATATGAACCGCACCACAATAAGTGTGTAATAGAGATATATGAACCGCACCACAATAAGTGTGTAATAGAGATATATGAACCGCACCACAATAAGTGTGTAATAGAGATATATGAACCGCACCACAATAAATGTGTAATAGAGATATATGAACCGCACCACAATAAGTGTGTAATAGAGATATATGAACCGCACCACAATAAGTGTGTAATAGAGATATATGGACCGCACCACAATAAGTGTGTAATAGAGATATATGAACCGCACCACAATAAGTGTGTAATAGAGATATCTGAACCGCACCAAAATAAGTGTGTAATAGAGATATCTGAACCGCACCACAATAAGTGTGTAATAAAGATATCTGAACCGCACCACAATAAGTGTGTAATAAAGATATATGAACCGCACCAAAATAAGTGTGTAATAAAGATATATGAACCGCACCACAATAAGTGTGTAATAAAGGTGTATGTACCGCACCACAATAAGTGTGTAATAAAGATATATGAACCGCACCACAATAAGTGTGTAATAAAGATATATGAACCGCACCACAATAAGTGTGTAATAAAGATATATGAACCGCACCACAATAAGTGTAAGTAAAGATATATGAACCGCACCACAATAAGTGTGTAATAGAGATATATGAACCGCACCACAATAAGTGTGTAATAGAGATATATGGACCGCACCACAATAAGTGTGTAATAGAGATATATGAACCGCACCACAATAAATGTGTAATAGAGATATATGAACCGCACCACAATAAGTGTGTAATAAAGATATCTGAACCGCACCACAATAAGTGTGTAATAAAGATATCTGAACCGCACCACAATAAGTGTGTAATAAAGATATATGAACCGCACCAAAATAAGTGTGTAATAAAGATATATGAACCGCACCACAATAAGTGTGTAATAAAGGTGTATGTACCGCACCACAATAAGTGTGTAATAAAGATATATGAACCGCACCACAATAAGTGTGTAATAAAGATATATGAACCGCACCACAATAAGTGTGTAATAAAGATATATGAACCGCACCACAATAAGTGTAAGTAAAGATATATGAACCGCACCACAATAAGTGTTAAACATTTAAATAACTCTAGTTACTTATTAGAATTAACTAACTATAAATGACTCCACAACTGGTGATGGTGACACAAACATCTCAGGTTTGTTATCTTGGTAAATCCCAATTCCTTAATGACAACCCGGACTTTTATTAATGGGGACCTTGATTTGAGATTGACCAATAAAATAAAGAGTTGCAGTTTACCTTTTTTGTTGGCGCTGAGTGGCCATGCCCCATGATACAAGGAGGCAATGTGAGGACTAGGACTGTCATCCAGGTGATTAACGCCTCCCACCTCTTTATCCACACTGACCTAATGTAAAGATAAAACAGCAAAATCTTAATAACCCCACCCACCTCTTTATCCACACTGACCTAATGTAAAGATAAAACAGCAAAATCTTAATAACCCCACCCACCTCTTTATCCACACTGACCTAATGTAAAGATAAAACAGCAAAATCTTAATAACCCCACCCACCTCATTATCCACACTGACCTAATGTAAAGATAAAACAGTAAAAACTTAAGCACAGAATTTTATAAAACTTTTGGAACGTCATCACACAGTTGTGAAAAAGCAGTATTTTCTCCAAATTTGTGAAATTTTTTACATAATATATTGAGCAGCAGCAACAATATCTCACAACTAAATACTCAAGTTTTGACAAATTCAATATGGTATACTTGTATCTCACAGCTTTTTTACATCATAAATTTTTGAGGTGTTCAATAATTCCTCTTACAAGATTTTGGAAGAATCTGAATTATGTAGTTTAACATTTACTACTATATAGAATATGTAGACAGGTATCGGTTATATCACAATACCTGAAGTTTCCTTGCTTTCTGTAGGTCCAGTATCTCGGTTTCTATGGTGCTGATTCGAGTCAATCGAACTTCCTGTCTCTGCGAGATCTGTTCTGCAGTTCCAAGGTTCTGCAGAAACAGTTCCTGAATTTGTTTTCCATCATGCTCTATCTTGCGTCGCATTAGCTCTCTCTCTTTGGGATACTGTAATCAAATATATGGAGTTAAACCTCACCATCTTATTACAGAATATGCCCACTTTTTTCCCTTCTAAGGTCAGACAGGACAGTGGCATGAAAATATGTCAATGAATTTCTCTAAGACTTGGTGAAATCTAAGCATGTTCAAATCATGTAGGGGTTCCTGCCAATGTACAAAGTTGTAATCCCCTGAAAATCAGTGAAAAATGATTAACAATATATCATGGTCTCGGCTTATAAACGTTCCCTGGAATTAACTTCCGTCTGAATTTAACAGACTATAGCAAACGGATACCTTTTTTATACCTTAGGATTTCATAATTTAGACAAAAAAATGGTCAATTCTACACGAAAACTTACTAGTAAAACTATGGTCTCACTGTTGCTACTAACACATGTATCTAATTTTTACGGGGGGGGGGGGGGGGGGGGACGACGACGACGACGACATGGGGCATGACTACGTGCATTATACGTGATGACAAAATGAATTTAAGAACTTAACAAATTTTACTTGCCCGGATGCATTATTTACTTGTCTAACACAAAACGAAGTTATGAAAACTTTTAATTTTTGTTAGACATGCATAAACTATTCATGAATAATATAGAATTATAAAGATTTGCTTAATCATGAAAATGAATATACATGTACTTCTTATATAAAATGGCACTGTCTGTGAGTTTTGTTTCAATTGCATTCATATTTTTCACAAAACTATATAGATCAATAGACATTTTGTGTGTGTGTGGGGGGGGGGGGGGGGGGGGGGGGATATTTGTGCTGAACTTATCATATACATTTTCTCATTTGAATTCCTCATGTATTTGAATAAACATAATAGATGATATATTTTGATGAATATCTAGTTGAAACCATCTCTTTAAACATTGAATAAATATGAGTACAGTGGAACCCCGTTATTACGTTTTCCATTTTGTCACGATAAAATAACGTAATAAACGTTCCCAGTTAAATCCATTAAAAATATCATTTGGAAATTGTATATCGTCCGTTGGTACTCCGTGAAGGGGTGTGTGAATATATCTTTACTGTTTCTTTGTTTAAAAGACTATGATACTTTGTTTTATTTACATCTTATCTTTAATGTCCGTAATTCTTCATGTTCTTATCCCTTTTCTTTATTTCGGTGTAGGATACATAAGGATGTTTTGATAAACGTTGCTTTTTCTGCATTCGTTTGGACCGCCATTTTGTTCAACTTTAAAACAATGCATTCATCTAAAATTCTCTCAATAACTCGTTCCGGTTCGTATTCAACATTCGTATTAAAAAATAACAAAACATCGTTTTTATTAAGTTCTCTAATTACACAATACACAACACAATAAAAAAAAATCCCACCCAAAAAACAACAAAACTATAGACACAAAACGCACACGATACCCAACACTTGCACACTTCTCACCAACGATAAACATGCACGGAGAACAATTTAAGCGCAATCCACATAAAAAAAAATATATAATGATGCACGAAGATTTCATTTATAATGCTAAATGATGGCACTAAAATCACGTGCGCATCAAGGGATTTTAAAATATTCACTGAGGTAAATGCCGTGCACAAATCGGCCGATAGATTGGTGTATGTATGGACGAGATTTACGAACACCCAAGCTGCATGTCCAAACAACGAACAATTTTTTTAATTGAACACCTTTAGTCACCTATGTCCAAGCAGTTACCCAAGCGGTTGTAACATTGCTACGATAAATTTTGTCTTTCTTGTTTGGTACCAAAGCTGTCCGTAAATAGAGTTTTAATAGCGAAGGTA
The DNA here is from genome assembly GCF_947568905.1 of Ostrea edulis. Taxonomy (NCBI): domain Eukaryota; kingdom Metazoa; phylum Mollusca; class Bivalvia; order Ostreida; family Ostreidae; genus Ostrea; species Ostrea edulis. Next base: position 16,535,117 of record NC_079171.1, on the reverse strand, counting down.
ATCACACTATGCTGAACACGCAGGTGGTTGAGAAATTATTTCTTTGATTATCAAAATATGAAAAATGAAGTAAATTTCATAGAGTACAATTTCTAAATAAACATTATTTAATTGTTTATCACTGGCTTCTATACGGGGTATTCACCTGTATTGATGTCGCTAGATCTATCGAAGCGTGATCAGTCAAGCGTCTCTAATCCCCAAACAGACCAGGAAATTTACGTGGTGACTGCCTCAGGCAGTCAAGGTGTGAATGGCTTATTATTTTGAGAATCACTATTGAATAATTAGGGGTTTATTACGTTTTTGTCGGAATATTTACAACGTAATACCGAGTCCCGGCATTTTAGGACAACGTAATAACAAGGTCTATTTTATATAGGTTTGTTAAGAAATGGTTTTGTGCTTTGAAATTCCAACGTAATATGCGGACTAACGTAATAAAGGGGGAACGTAATAACAGGGTTCCACTGTATTATGAGATTGGGTGTGGTATGTGCGTATCTCCAGTTCAAAATGATGAAGGCTGGTTTTAGTTGATTTCACCAGAAAAATCAACTACAATAGCAATATTTCATAATACGAAGTTATGAAACTGTTGTTACCTATGGAAGTATTACACCCCTACAATTGTCTCTTCGGGTGAAGTTAAGTGTTTCAGGTAGTAGTACACTCGATGTTTATGATTTTTAAAAAAAGAGCAGGTTTAACAGGGTTCGAAATTAACTTTTTCATGCACTAGTTCGTACGGACTAGTCACTATTGATGTTCACTAGTCCGCAAAGCATTTCACTAGTCCGTCCAGTATATCAAAAAATGATCTTCATTTTAATCAAACTAAACACATCACAGTTGCAAACAATTCGATTTCTGACACCTACAGAAGAAAAAGAGACCACCATATTTTATTTCGTATTCAAGATCTTCAAAAGCATACAATATTAACCTCCGAGTTAATCCTTTGATAAACGTCCATAAGTGCATTCGAGATCGACGTTCCTGTTGTTTTGGTGTTCAGACCTTAGAGTCACAGGAGTTCGAAATTTTATCAAGAAAGTCAATAAAATTCACTCGATTGACCAAGTCATGAGCTATAGTGTTATGAACTACTGTGTTAGAGTCGCGAATGACGAGAACATGTGCATACAAACGTGCATGTTCTCAGACCACACTACTTGCAATTCTTGCACCTAGAACACGTTCTTGTGATGTGTACTCGGCGTTCGGAATCGGCAGGAATTTGACAATGTGTGCACGTTCGAAGAACGGCGGTCTCAAACGCACTCCATGTGTTTGGAAGATCAGACTGTCATAGTCAGGCAAACACCTGACCATGCAGGTAATCAACCATAAGTTCAAACATCTAAGAGACTCAGACAAATCTTGCTAAAATCTTTACCAATTCAAAATTGATTTCCGGATTTTCACTAGTCCGTACGGACTAGTGCTATAGAGAGTTCACTAGTCCGACATGTTTTCTACTAGTCTCGGACTTACGGACATGAGTTAATTTCGAACCCTGTTTAAACTTTAACGATTGAGTTATAACTAAATGCTGATAGTTTTTCTTCTTCAAATTTATAACACCATTCGATAATAGCAACAACAAAAAAGAAAAATGGAAGAAAATTGTCCGATTAGACAAGTGTTAATGAATACAAAATGAACTGGACACAGACAATCAAACAAACATAAATGTTGAGTTCTGGTGACATTGAACTTTTGCACTATTACTACTACAACTGCCTTTTACCATCATATATACATAAACGGTACCTTCAATGTTTAGCAGTGTATAAGAATGCCAAAGAACTAAACAAATCAAATGCATTCTGAATATTTCATGAAAGATAAAGGAAAAATGACAGAGATATTAACTTTGATGTTTGGTTGTACTTTACGTCACGTCAATAATTTTTCACTTATATCGATACACCACCAACTTTAGGTTAAATAAAACAAATTTAGACCTATGTTTAACGCTCAGGGCCGTAGCAATAAGGGTTCATTAACATGCCAACACCTGCCGCGACACGGGATCTCCAGTTTTAGGGTCATGTCTGAAAGACTCGTGATTCTCACTTCTAAATGCTGAGCGTTTCGTGATGGAGCAATCACTACCTATGTTAACGTATTAGGTTTGATGAGGCCATGGCATGAGCATGGTACCACGTTTGATGTCTGTCAAGCAAAGGGTTCTCAAGATATTGAGCGGACATTATATTCCTATGTCCAGAGTAGATTGGCCCTTGACCTTTGACCTGAAAAAAAATAGGGATCCTCTTCTACTCATAACTAACCCACATATGAAATATCATTATCATCAAGTGAATGGTTCTCAAGATATTGAGCGGACAACACATGGTCTACAGACCGACCGACCGACTGACCGGTGCAAAACAATATGCCCCCTCTTTTTCAAAGGGGGGCATAAAAATCCTTAGGGTAGCCTTTACTTGTTCAGTATTTCTTGAAGTTAATTTTTAGCAACCAATCTTATTTTCACTATTTCTTAATGTGATACATTTTTGGAGTGCAACACAAGTTATTTCCCCTTGAATACAAGGGGTACACAACACATTGCAGTCCCAATTCACTGCGTCATTATAAAAAATAGGTATAAAATATAATATTTCTGACTGAAAAATGATATGACCGTTCAATAAATTTAGTTATTGATTACATTCAAGTGTCCTCTTGTTTGATTTTTTCGCAGGCAATGTATGGTCATGTAACAAACTGTGTAAATATTAATAAGATCAGGATTAAGATGTCTTTAGTATTTCAGCAATTCTTCATTATTGATATTCATCAATATTTTCAATGTCAGACCAAAACACAAAACTCAATAAATATGCCAGAAATTACATGTACAACCAATGCATGTACATTATTAACTTATCATTTCACACTGTGAACAAAAACATGTGAATCAGGTGTCACGGAATGGTACAAATTAATCATACTGAATCCGTACTTCTAATGTGTCAATCAGGTGTCACTGAACGGTACAAATTAATCATACTGAATCCGTACTTCTAATGTGTCAATCAGGTGTCACTGAACGGTACAAATTAATCATACTGAATCCGTACTTCTAATGTGTCGATCAGGTGTCACTGAACGGTACAAATTAATCATACTGAATCCGTACTTCTAATGTGTCGATCAGGTGTCACTGAACGGTACAAATTAATCATACTGAGTCCGTACTTCTAATGTGTCGATCAGGTGTCACTGAACGGTACAAATTAATCATACTGAATCCGTACTTCTAATGTGTCGATCAGGTGTCACTGAACGGTACAAATTAATCATACTGAATCCGTACTTCTAATGTGTCGATCAGGTGTCACTGAACGGTACAAATTAATCATACTGAATCCGTACTTCTAATGTGTCGATCAGGTGTCACTGAACGGTACAAATTAATCATACTGAATCCGTACTTCTAATGTGTCGATCAGGTGTCACTGAACGGTACAAATTAATCATACTGAATCCGTACTTCTAATGTGTCAATCAGGTGTCACTGAACGGTACAAATTAATCATACTGAATCCGTACTTCTAATGTGTCAATCAGGTGTCACTGAACGGTACAAATTAATCATACTGAATCCGTACTTGTAATGTACTTATGCAATCTTTCTGTTGTAATCTTGTTTTCTCATGTGTGATTCAATCTCTTAAAAATTATATATTGTGCAAATGAACTTACTCAAATGTACACAAAATAATCAAGCACATAGCAATGGTGGGGTGGGGGTGCCCCCTTTTTTTAATTATTACATGTAAAGCTGGATATACATTTACTCACAAAGTTTAATCTATGGACTGGTATATTAGACAAAGTTTGATATTCAGGACTAATTGTTCACAACAGTTCACAGTCATTGTCTGTCATTGTTAACCACTACATACCCCCTCTGTAACAGTTCACATTGTTAACCACTACATATCCCTTCTGTAACAGTTCACATTGTTAACCACTACATACCCCCTCTGTAACAGTTCACATTGTTAACCACTACATATCCCTTCTGTAACAGTTCACATTGTTAACCACTACATATCCCTTCTGTAACAGTTCACATTGTTAACCACTACATATCCCTTCTGTAACAGTTCACAGTCATTGTTACAGTACCCGTAACGTTATTCTTGACATGATAAACGATAGAACATGATACACGCACGATACGATAGGATACACGCACAATACGATAGGATACACGATAAACCTGATAAACGCAAAACCTGATAAATGATCTTCACGATAGACCTGATAGACGCAAAACACGAAACGATCTTCACGATAAACGGAAAACCTGATAGAAATGTTGTAAATTTAGAAGCAATTTAGACAGAACGAAATTTTGATACCTACAACATAATTACATTATGTTGATAATAATACTGAAGGATTTCAATATTCATTATACACCTAAAACGTATAATTTCTTTAATACACGGTCGTACTTATAAAAAATATATTTTTAATTCAATTTGTTACGCCATCACAGCTACATGAAAAATCAGAAAACTAAATTATATACGGTTTTTAATTCATCATTTGATATCTATATGAATTTTCCCAGCCAATGATTCTAAAATTATATTGTCACCTAATGTTTGATATATAAACAAGCATTCTGAGAGTATTGCATGGCAATACATAGTCCCCTACCAGTTGCAAAAATCACTGTATCACAACAATATTCAAAGTTCATTATGTAGGTTACGGTAAAAGGAAAAATTGGGGAACCTGGATAGGAATGATTGGAAATCAACTACTATTCGAGTAGAGACTAGACCAAGAAAAAAGACAAATTTATAATTAGGTTTAAGTCTTTAACCAAGTCAATAACTGTGACATGTAGATAATCATGAATAATTTATCTATTGTAGTATTACTATGCTAGAAGTTTTAATAAGTGTAGTATTCTTAATTCTTATCTAGAGAGATAAGAAACTTGGATGTAAACTAACAATTCATGCTATTTTTCTACTTCCAAGGGCCATAACTTAATGGAAATTCAAACTTGATCTGTAACTTGTTACGGCAAAGCAATTTACCAAATATCAAATGAATATCTGCAAGCACAACCAAAAAAGTACGGAAAACTGATAATTCATGCTATTTTTCTAAGTCCAAGGGCCATAACTAAGTGAAAAATCAATGGACCGAGACGAAATTCGAACTTGATCTGTAACTTGTTATGGCAAAGCCACATACCAAATATAAAATAAATATCTGCAAGAACAGAGAAAAAAAGTGCAGAAAACTGGACTGATGGACAGACGGACGGATCGCAAACCTAAAGTCCCCTCGACTTTATCATTAGGGGACTAATTACAAAGGGAATTAACTAAATGTAATATAATGTAGTGATATCATGCTTCAGTAGCTCTCTTATTCTAAATGTTAATTATCTTGAATGTGAGAAAAAAAACCAAGTAATATTTTATGTGTAGCGCGGAGGGGTTATTTTGCATCAAGCTCTAAGTTCACCAGTCATTCAACAATTACAATTATTTTCATCATGACCGTTTTAAAAACAATCCACTGCACTACACCAAATCTTCATACGTTAGATATTTCTACACTATGAGTGATAATTGATAGTCATAAGTAATTGGAACATATGTATTTGAATTGATATCTTAATCACAAAAAATAAATAAACTATGGAAAAAAACCCAAATCCCCGCTTTTTTTAAATTCACAATTTTAAACACTTAAAAATTTTTGGGTTTAGTATGTAAAAAAAATTCATATAATCATCAAAACCGGCATCAATTTTCAGTATCTACCCGTACGACTATTGGTACATGTACAAGTAAAAAAAACAACGACTCGTGTCCAGTTGAGAAGACTTTTGGGAGATGCAACACCATTGCACCCTTTTAAACCTTAATCTTCTAGATGTGTGAAATACAATGTCCCTGAGAATGTTTGCAGTCAAAACACGGGTGATACACAGACACGCACACGTTCAGTAGTGGGTATATAAATAGAACACAGGTGGGGAAAAAAATCGGAAGAAAAAGAGCCTTTATTAAAATATATGTAATAAACAATGTAATTTACTGATTTTTCCTTTCAAATCAGAACTTCCTATTTCTCTGTTAGTGTTAATTACAAATAATTGTTTCTAGACAAACTTCAGATGAAGGAACTTTCAGATTTACTGTCCCCGGTTTGCTCGGCAAACAATTGCCTACTTTTCATACTACTTAGAATGAAATTGTGATAAATTTTCACCCTCTCTGGACAGAAAAATAGCTCTTCTTCTGCCTTAAAATCGACAGCTTTATGTTCTCTTTCAAATATACTTTAATAAAGGCTCTTTTTCTTTTCTTGATTCCTAAAAATAGCTTAAACGAATAAAGCTTTCGAAAAGTATCATACTTTTTCATTTGATTTAATATACAATCCCAATAGTTTCCGAAGCTACACGATAAATGATTTTCACGATAAACGGAAAACTTCATACATGCAAAACACGATAGACCTGATAAACGCAAAACACGATAGAAAACGGAAAACCTGATAAACGCAAAACACGATAAGATAGGATACACGCACGATATGATAGGATACACGCACGGTACGATAGGATACACGCACGATAGAACACGATAGGAATGTCAAGAATAACATTGCGGGTACTTAACCATAACATACCCCCTCTGTAACAGTTCACAGTCATTGTTAACCATAACATACCCCCTCTGTAACAGTTCACATTGTTAACCACTACATACCCCCTCAGGGATCTTCTCCAACTGCTGTCTAACATTGTCCAGTTGTGAGATGTACCATTTCCTCTGCCTATCCTCTTCCTCTATATATGTCAATATGGCTGACCTAAAGAGAGTATTACCTTTCAATATATCTTGTTTGAGTAGCTTGTTACACTTTATAGTCTATTCCATACATGTCCAATATTTCAAGCAAACATTTTATCCTGCCCTAATGGGACTGACACCCCACCCACCTTACAGAGCTTAACCATATTGGAGCATATTTGATATGTTGCATAGCTGAATACCAGAAAGACATGAGTTTCAACATAATTCAGGTTTCACCTGATTGCAAGTTAAAGGTTAATTTTAAATTACTTTGACCTTGATTTTCATCCATATTCTTGACAAAAAATTGAGAATATACAAATCTGAATAACATTGAATAGCTCTTTGGTCACCAGTTTGAGACTATACTGAACTAGGTGAAACAGACTGTTTAAGTAATGGATGAATGAAAAGACAGACATAGTTAAACCAATACACATCAAAAAGTTGTTTATGGAGGGGAAACTGACAGAATGTACAAAAATATTGTAAAACAATAACTACAAATGGCATTGTTTCAAAATTGAAGGAATCAGTCTTTAAAAAATTGTCTGGTGCACAGACTACACAGTATACAACATTTCCCCAAAATTTGGTGTGAAGTAAACAGTCTCAGAGAATATTTTTGGGCAAAATGCATGTACAGACAGACACAGTGAAACCAGTATTCCCCCAAAACTATGTTTGCAAGGATATAAACATTACAAGTTGGGGGGTAGGGTGGGGGGGGTGGGGGGTGGGGGGGGGGGGGGTGGTTCCAGGTGGAGAGAGTGGGACATGACAGGGCACACTACCGTACCTTTCATTATACAGTTCCTGTAGCTTGTTGAGGACCTCTGCTGTATCTGTCTGTTTGTTTGTCTGATGGCCATTCTGCTGAATGATTGTACCCGGGATGTTAAAGGACTTGTGCGGGCCAATGTCGTTAGGTGAGATGTCTTCTTCTGGAATATAAAGCAGTTTTATAGGTATCAGGCATCATGTGTCTTAAAAAATGCTCCTAAAATAATTCACTTCAATTACAGAGCTGTAGATCATACAATACTGGTTCCTATCTTTACATGCTACAAGACAGAGCTGTAGATCATACAATACTGGTTCCTATATCTACATGCTACAAGACAGAGCTGTAGATCATACAATACTGGTTCTAAATGCTACAAGACAGAGCTGAAGATCATACAATACTGGTTCTACATGCTACAGAGCTGTAGATCATACAATACTGGTTCTACATGCTACAAGACAGAGCTGTAGATCATACAATACTGGTTCTACATGCTACAAGACAGAGCTGTAGATCATACAGTATTAGTTCCTATATCTACATGCTACAGAGCTGTAGATCATACAATACTGGTTCCTATCTCTACATGCTACAAGACAGAGCTGTAGATCATACAATACTGGTTCCTATATCTACATGCTACAAGACATTCATTGCAGCAGACTATAATCAATACAGGAGTAGACATGTTAGGTGTTAGGATGGAGATGCTGGACAGTGATGTTTTTTCTGGGCCTGGTATCTGTTGTCTGATACTGGATATGCCCCTCCACTTCACGTGTTTATCATTAACAGCTCCAGCAGACAGCTTACATTACCACAGAACACAGGGTAATCACTGTCTAATGACTACTACCAGCTGGGACCCATAGCTCACAAAACGACCCCAAATGAACTTCAGAATTACTCAAATTATAGTGCTGTTTAAAACTTCTGCAGTTATGAAAATTTCAAACATACAAAGCATGATGATTTCACTCATCATCCTACACACATATTGCAACACTGATTACATAAAACATGACAAAGTGAATAGCATCAGTAGACGATTTGGTCCTATTGGAATACATGAGCCAAGACAATGAACACTGAATAATATGTTAGAGAATTCCTAACATGCTCAGAACATGCTTATGACACATAAGAATGAGCTAGAAAATTCAATTAGGAGTAGCTCTGAATTTCCTTCTTAATTCTAACTGATTATCATCCCATCCTGTCTTTGATAAAGACCAAGCCTCTCTCTCTACCTTCATCGCTATCATCTTCTGCGTCCTCCTCATTAACATCATCATTAAGATCCTCGCCCTCATCACTTGTCTGGCTGGAGGAGTCATGACTAGATGAGGAGTCCTCTCCAATCACTAAGTCCCCCTCCTCTAAATCCTCGGGACTCAAATATAAATGATCCTCAGACATATCACTGACTCTCCTCCGCGTTCACTACAGCTGTGAGCTTTTTACCTGCCATCCCCCCATTGATTTATAGATAGGAAATCCTGTACAACACATTCACCAGCATTCACAAAAAGCAAATGAATAGCATTGGAATTCCTCCCATTCTGTATAGCAAGCTGCAGACATCTCAAAACACAACAGCAAGGATTGGAATATCCGATTCTCTCCACTGCCTCTCTTGGTTACAAAGGTATTGACGGATAATTAAGTGATAATCAAAGACAACACAACCTCTGTAACAAGTGGAGTCAGACTTCCAATAATCGGTGATCCACAGAATTAGTCCACATACTCTCTCACACACACAGCACCATCAATGTGAGGCTGAACACTGAGTCATGTATTGATCCGGTGTAGCTCAGTGTACACACTAACTCAATCCCACACACTACAGTACCAGACATTTCACAATAACTAAAGGTACAGTCATTCCTTCTGTTAGTAAACACTGATCCTTACTGCCTATTACATCACAGAAGTCAAACTCTCAACTTGTACCTAGTATTCAATCATACCCAAAATAGCTCAAATCAAAATTTAATTTAAAATTTCAGGTTTTAATACAGTCAAGATCTAGAGTTTTCTCCTACTGGGCATACATGATTAATTTCCTCTGCGATTGTGAAAACATGAAGACGCATTGTTACCCTGACTAAGTTTGATGGCCATATGATGATAGATTTTACTCTGCACATTTGGATCATTATTCAATATTGTGCATCCCCTTGGGTCTTCATTCCAATCATTAATCATTCATTTTGATAAATCATTGCTCTTTGACACTAGCATCCTCATAAAACTCAAAATTTCAAAACTAAAAACTATAACTAAATATAATTTATTTCATAGAGAAGATCTTGTCCAATAGGTTTATAAAGACCCAATTGGTGTAGGTTTACCTGGTTTATTCAGCATGTGTGCTTAGGGTCTGAAGGGACACTAATCTTTATATACAGTTATTGCATGTGTATAAAGATTAGCATCATTTACTGAAATATATACACAGGAAAATCAGGGGGAGTTCCGATTAGATGACAGACACCAGAATATTTGTAGAATTAGATAATCAAATGCACATAGAAATCGCAATCTCATCAATTACACTGTGAAATGAATACCTATTGATTTTCAATTCATTGAAGACCACACTCTTGTTGATTCCCCCCCCCCCCCCCCCCCCCCCCCCCCCGAAAATAAGTATTGATAACAAAATATTCAGGACTGATATGTCTAATACAATCCAACGACATTTCCATTAGTATGCAAATTAATATTCATATTTTTTCTTCTGACATTGCTGGATGTTTGATTTAAATTGGTAATATCTAAAATGTTTCACTCAATGCATATGCAGGACATTTCATTCAATGCATATGCAGGGAGCATTGAATGAAATCATTTTTAAGGTCCTTTTCGATTCCCTGTGTGCTGCACTGGAGTAATCAGAAGAATATGCTCTATATGTTGGTACAACCAGGCAACTCCTAAACAATTCCATTTTGTGTAGGTTTAAAACTTATGAAATATTGAAAGAATCATATACAGAATATCCCAGAAATCTTCCCACTGTTACTACAGGGCACTGCGTGGTTCAAGTGTTTTTTAATCTTGAGATTACATATTTTCACATCATTACCGATATCTACAAATTCCCAACACTAACTCTAATTGTTTTTTAAATCTAATAATTATGGAATTGCAGTGGAATTCTTGTTAGCACACAACAATGAATAACTGTCAATTTTAGGAGATAAATGTAGTTACTTTCCTAAATCTATTCCTTCATAAATCTTTGCATGCCTACTGAGGACCCAGACCTAGGCCTGGATGCCATATATTGATATTGCATGAGAGTTAAACTCCTCGGCCTTGGAATAAGCAATTTTACCCCCCTTCCCCGCCCCTCACCTTCTACAATCTGGTCCCGACTCTCCCCGCCTCCTCCCTGCTGGAACACATGTATCCCATCTTCTCCATCGTAGATCACGTCAATATCCGAGTCCCCATCTAGCCCCTCAAACACGTCAACAGTGGCAGCAGACTCAGGGTGGCTGCTGGACTCGTTTAGTTCTTGTCGGAGGTGAGAATTCTCTGCTCTCAGACACTCCACTTGTTTTAACAACTCATCATATGATGACATAGTGGTAAATTCATCATTTCAAGTCCCTAAAATCAAAAGAATTAGAAACCCTGAATACTGCTGTCTCTCTAGAAGTTTCAGGTTCTGCACATTGCAAACTTTCTACAAACTGTAATCATGAACCTATAAATAACATGCATGTCAGATTTTAAAAAAACTACATCCAAATGTTGTTCAAACCACATTCTTTACAACTTGACGAGGTATTGCAAAGTAGTGAAAACCCTTTTAGAATGACAGCTAGACTATTTAAAATGCTGGATTGAAGACAAAAAGCTAAAGCATTTTAAAATACATCTATTTCAACAGCTATTACAAAGTAGGGCCTAAATTTAACAATATCTTAATCTAGTAATAGACATCATGATAATCTGTCATAAATTTCATGATAGTCATGCAATTTCATTTTCCCCCTGTGCAAATCATAATCTAAATGTACAAAATATGAATATATCATGTACATGCTAATAGTATATCAGCCCTTCTACAAATTTAGGTTTGGGACTTGTTAGGGCAGTCAGTGCGACAGAAGCCTATGGATCTAACAATTTAATGGAGCTTCTCCTCATCTTGACGATACAAACAGTTTGTTGATCTAGATGTCCCCGAGTAATAGAGATTTTTAAAGACTGCATGAGGTTTTCACTTTTAAAAGGGACAGGGGTCACAAATGCAGTCATTTCCTCCCCGTACCAAAATAATGCTAAAAGTTTAGTAAAAATTGGCCAGTAGCATTTGAGAGTCAAAAATTTTCAAATGCTTAAACATACATGGGACGACATAAAATAATTTGCTAACATACGAAGGACGACATAAAATAAATATTAACTTACAAGGGACAACATAAAATGAATGGTTTTGATGCAAGAGAGACAACTTTTGCATTTACCTAACAGTTGTACAGATGTTTACATATAGTTCGGGAAGCTTGGAATAGTTTCTTGGTTGTTGTTTTTTTTTAATTGTATCTGAACATGAAATAATAGAATTTGCCAAAAACTAACTGAACAAAAGTAAGCGAGATAAATGGATGGAAATTCTGTATGACTATTAGTAAAAAATCACGAAAAATATTCAACATTTTACTGAAAGAGAACTGAATTTGTTCTTGGCAACATTTTTACTCTCTGACATAACAGCAAATAATATGAGCCAGGCACTCAGTGGATATATTGAGAGTATTCTGAGATCCTTTCAATAGAATGGTTACAAATAACTCATAGTAGAATCCCATCTATTTTTCGTGCAAGACAGGTGTTCAAGCAGCAGATTTAAAAACACAGGGTCTCGGAAACAGAAAATTGGCACCTAACGACTTAAAGCCTCTAGAATGAGGTAATATTAAATTTAACAGCTTGTACAACTTAGAAATAAACAGTTCTTGGAAAGTCTTGGTTAAATGTTGGGAAAATTATCCAATATAAGTAGTACAAATGTTTGATGTTTGACAAGAGTTATTT